>NC_140957.1:560000-582500 GCF_014529385.1 Adiantum capillus-veneris
ACTGCGACCTCTCAGGCACAAGAGAACATCTCCTTGCATGGTCAAGACTCGTAGCGGCATGGAGGCCTCTCAAAGTCAAGAAAGCGAGCAAGTTTCTCCTTTGAATCCTCTCGAGACAACCAATCCACGAACCCCTCCAAATACCCCTTGACCATCGTCACCGAATCCCATGGACTCCATGATGCACATGATGATGGAGATGATGGAGCGGCAAGAGGAGGCACGGCGACAAGAGCGCAAGGAAATGACCGAGCGAGAGGAGTGTCGATTGGTGGCCGAAGCCGAGGCTCGTCAACAAGAGCGCAAGGCGGACGCCGAGGCTCGTCGCGGGGATCGGGCCATTATGCGTGATTTGGTGAATTCACTTGCGTTTCGATCCGATCCTAGAGAAGTGGAGTGTGATTACGAAAAGCTTGCAAAGACCCTCGCGGAGGTGACCAATGCTACACAGGCCATCAATGACCCAATTCCCGAGAAGATCAAGTTCGATAAGAAAAACAGCAAGATGGATGGTGTTGTTATCTATTCTTGGTTGCATCATTTTACATCTTATTTTGCCATTGTGAGAAAATCTAACAAAAACAAAGTTCTCTTGGCTTCCATGCATCTCACGGGTGATGCTATCACTTGGAAGGATGAGTGGATAGAGCAAAAGCGCAAAGCCCACAAAGCTGCCCATGCGGACTCTCTCGTCATTCCCCCTCTCAAGCTTAGTTAAGAGGAGTTTGAGGAGGATCTTAAGACTCGTTTTTTGCCTCCACAGTACTTGAAGCGGTTGAAAGAGGATTTTTGGGCTCTCTCATAGCAAGGTAAACCTGTTATGGCGTATGCTAACCGTGTGTCTCACTTAGGTGGACAATTGAGGGAGGGATTCCGAAAGGCTCGAGGCTTTTCTCTTTGAATTGGACCACTCGATCAAGTTCGACATGGAGGCCAGTGATCCAAAGACATTACATAGGCGATTCGCTTGGCTCAACTTCAAAAGATGAAGCATAACAAGGGTAAGCTCAAGACGGCCTACGGTAATGGTAATTCTTCCTCGTCTGATTCTTCTCAAGATAAGAACAAGAATTCTCAGGGGAATGGCAATAGTAAAAAGAACTTTCCAAATTCTTCTTCTCAATCAAATTCTCCATCTACATCTCAATCTAAGAGTGACAATAACAAGGATAAGGGTAAAGGAAAATCTGAAGAACCTAGACTTACACCTGATGAGATAGTTGCTCAATGTCACAAACGGGAGCGCATAGCAATATAAAATATACTCGGATAAATAAAATTTATCACTTAATATGAAGCCAGAGGATATAGGAGAGATAGAGAGTGAGAAGATCGACACAGTACTGGGGACCAGAAGATGGGCTGGTCCCTCCCTGTAATAGTATCTTTATAACTGAGGAGAAGTCTATACAAGCACTTGAACCGAACGTATTACCACGTTCGTTCTAGAATAAGACTTGATGGTTCTCGAAAGCCTCGGCTTCCGATTCCTAGGGCAAAACCCTATTCCAAGAAACTTCCGTTCCTTATTCAAAATCCTTGAGAACCAAGGTTCTCGCCTCTGGATCTCACCTTCCATACTCAGGGCATGACATCCCTGCAACTCTCTTTTCCAACTCTGTTTCCAGAGTCCTCTTCCCGCAGAACAACTCTGCTTTTCCGGACACGAAGTCCTTACTTGGGAATCCCAACTTCCGGATCACAACCTGAGAGACTACCTCTCTCCAATTGGTGGATCTACTTCCCAAACTCGGGTACGAAACCCTTGGGCTGATCTGGCTCTAGTTCCTGAGAGCGCTTTTCTCCTGCAAAGGCTCATGCCTTCCTCTGCTCCTACTCCCTCACGAAGAGGAAGTACACCTGCAATCAAATACTTAGAGATCATAACATGAAAATCGTACCTTCAAAGTCTCGACGCTCATAACCCAACTCGGTTTTCGAAAAAGCAATTCCCCGGAAGAGATCTCTACATAGAAAATCCTCTCTTCCAATCCTACACGCAAAAGAGGTGTGTTCTTGGGTTCCTTCTCGTAAATCAGCCCCGTCTACGACGTTTATGGGCTGAAAACTGAGAAAAACAGCAGCTTGTCGCGATGGAAACATGCTCTATAGGCACTTCTTCGCGAGGGAACTCGCGCATTGGGTCTTGGCGACATCGGGTACAGTTGGGACAATCATGGGCATCACCGGCAAACGTCTTCTTTGCGGGTGAACTCTGTAGCAGCATCTCCTTCTTGCAAAAACTGATCCTCCCTCTGAGTGAGGGCATGTGATGCTTTTATAGTTCCTAGCCACGGGCACGAATAGCTGCTCACGTAGGGATCGCCGCCGTTTTTTTTTTTCCACTGATCTGCCAGAAAAATAGAAAGAGAAAACGTGTGTTGATTTGTTGCCTTATTTATCAGATGGCTGCCCACTTATTAAGTGGGCGACCGGCGTATTTTAAAAATAGTCTGAACCTGCCCAAAAACTCAATAAAACCTTTTAAGTTAAAAACAATGCTTTCACATCACTTCCCAGGCGTCCCTGGATGCAATCACATGCACAATTGCAATGCAGACATAGACTTCCTCGCGGGAAAGCATCTGCTTTCCCGAAAAGCAATCCCGCTTTCTCAGAAAGCATCTGTTTTTCCTCAAAGTTTCCTCTGAACCCATCTTCATTCAAGTGCTTTCTTTTCCTTGTGCACAATTCCTACACAGTTCGGAATTTCCTCCTGACTATGGATATTCCCTTTCCGATGTACCCGTCACCCACCTTGTGACGCATCAAGAATACCCATCAGCTAGTCCTTTCCTACTGAACTTACGGTACAATCTCCTTCGCGATGCTCTATGTCACCCATCCTATGATGCATTAGAGATGTCCGTTCCCGGATGGTCGGATACTTCTTTCCGATGCTCCCTGTCGCCCATCCGATGTGACGCATCAGAACCACCTGTTCCTGGTGGCCTTACAAATATTCCCTTTCACAGTGCTCCTGTCATTACTTTGAATGACGCACTAGGAATACTCCGTACTCTGATGTCTCCAGTGAGAAAAACCCTCTCACTTAAAATTCCAATAATTCATTTAGAATTATTTTTCCTTGATGTTCCAAGCGAGAAAACCCTCTCACTTATAAATCCAATAATTCATTTAGAATTATTTTTCTGTCAGATAAAGCCAATTTAGCAACACTCAAGGAACCGTAGGTGGTCAATTAAGTTGGGATGAACAACCATCGTATGCAAAGGAACGTAGGTGTTTCCATTGTCACCAAGTAGGTCACATGAAAAGGGAGTGTCCTCAGAAAGAATCTAACGATGAACCCAATAAGGCTTCCCCTTCTAGCCCTACATCTAAAGTGAATACATGAGTGTGATAGAACAAGAAGCTAAGCACGAGGGGAATTTTTATGATGAGAAACTCATAAAATGTTATGGACATGTTAATGGTCAAAGGGTCATTGTGTTGTTTGATTCTAGAAGTTCTCAAGATGTCGTTTGTGCATCTCTTGTGAAACGTGCATGACTTCAGACTTCTCCTAATCCCACCATTCCGGTGCAGGGTTCTCTGAAGGCATGGACACTTCAATCTCTCGAGAATGTATTGATGTTAGCTTGATCATTCAACAAGTACAGTTCACCCATCGTTTTGTAGTTTCTAATCTTGCAGGGTGTGATATCATTTTGGGCATTAGGTCGTTTTGTAGGTTCAAGCCCCACATTGATTGGGATACCTCTTCTCTTCATATCAAGGAGAATGTTACCCAGTCCATTACCATCCGAGGAGACCCAGCATCCAATCGGGTCCTCTCATTTTTCATGTTTACACTCGCAAGGAACTACATGGTGGAATCCCACGCTCGGTTGTTCGGGTCCATTCGACATCGACCAATTTGGGTATTCCTGACAGGTATAGTGAACAGGTTCTCAAGGTTAATTCAATGTTTTCCCAAGATCATCATTTTCCTATACACTCTCCCCATCGACCTATGAACATTGTCTTCGACCAATTGCGTGACGGAGCACACGTAAGTAACCTTTTCCCCCATAAATCAGTGAAAGAGAAGCCATACCCAGGTGAGTCTTTATTTAGGAAGCTCTGCCCTCCCAAGTACGGTCTTTGTGGTTATTGGCTTTATTATTCTCTCTGTTCTCTTTGATCATTTTTGTGTGGTTTTCATGGCACTCAGAACAAGGCTGGTCAAATTCCGGAAGCGGATACCTCACATTAGCGTTCGGCTGGAGCATCGACAAGAGGTACCAAAGGTTTCCAAAGTGGACCTGCAGAGTTGCCGCCACAAGGGTGGAATTCGACAGAGTAATCCGAAAGAAGAACCACTGGGGATCATTGTTCCTGTCGAAGTCATCAAGCCGAAGAATTGGCAATGTAGCAATAAGAAGAAAGCGAAGCGATACTTCCCAAAGTTCAAGGATCGAGAAACACATAAAGTTGCTTGGGTGGACGACGATTTCTTCATTAACCATCCAGATTTGCTAGCCTCATATAAGGAGACCATGCAGATCGGTACCAATACCTCACCTTAAGCAGGAGGGGATGTCACATGCACATGGCTCTATGTGCCACGTGGACATGCTTCATCAATTGATCAAAGCCATTTTTCCCATCTATTCCTATAGATAGATGTGTCTAGAGCCTAGGGGATTGATACCGGCAATTTTGTGAGTCCATTCACAGGACCTGCATGCCGGGACAAGTCCATTAGATTAGGTTTTCCAGTTTTGGAACCCTCTTGCATAAATGGTTTGTATACGCATTTTGATAGGTGTTGTTACACTTCGATGGGCATCTGACATTACGAGCATGTAGTTCTAGGTTAAAGGAATCTCACGTGTCATTCCGTACGTCAATCAGATTCCTGGATCGGCAGATGTGCGCCAGTTTCACCTGTTTCTGGCCCGTCCTGGCCCCCTTCAACTTAAAAAAAATAAGTCATTTTTAATGATTTATTTTGTTGGGTTGGTGAACGGTTTGCCTGACCCAACCCAACAAAGGTTCATAAGCAGTGTACCCCTGGTGTAAAAGGAGCAGCCAGGTTCACATCTCTGCATCTGTCAGTGGAGCGCCAGATAGCAGCAAGGCCAGCGTTTTTGCACAAGAAAGAGATCGCCCAGCGTTTTTTGCATCAAAGCAGCAAATCAGCCTTTCGTTTTTGCCTCAGACCAACAACGCCTTCAGATTGCAATCTAATCAGCATAGTTGAAAGATTGCATCAGATCAGCATAGCGTTTTTGCTCCAAATCTGCCCGCTTTGCAAATCTGCAGCAGATCAGCCAGCGTTTTCAGATTTCAGCCCATTGCGTCGCGAGGAAACGGCATGGTGTCTGTGCCAACGACTCTTCCATTGAGGTCCGGTACTTCGGCAGCCCATTGAGCATCTCCTCGGCCATTTCTTTGCCGACATCGAGTGCCCCATTGCTGTCCATCATCGGCAACGTCGAGATCTGCGTTTTCAGCCCTTCGTTCCTCTCACATCAAGTGCGCATTTCAGCCCATCATCGGCCATCGGCGAGATCACATTGAGACGGATTTAAAGGTGCATCAAATCAGCCTCGGAGGTGCTTCATCTTGGAGAAGTACCGAGGTGACAGTCCCCGTTTGAGTTGGTAGAGTTGCACTTAGTCCTTGCATTTTGTGTACACTCCATTTACGTAATCAAAAGCAAATACCACATTGGCACGGTGTGGAGGAGGTCCCTTGAGAGGGTTAGTTGGGACCCCATCGGGTGTCATTCTCCTCTTCTCTCTCTCCCTAGTCATTCTCTACTCATCTCCCATTCTCTCATCAAGTAGAAGTAAAGGATTTTGTGGGAGTGTGAAATCTAGATTTTGCAAAGCATTTCATTCCGCTGTGATGAGCGCGCGGCGGTGTGTGCAAGTGAAAGAGCACGTGAGAGTGTGCGGGGTGTGTGCAGGGAGAGGTGGCGAAGACCAGGAAGAAGGAGGGCGCTAGCAGATTGAAAGAGGGAGAGAGAGCACGTAAGTTTGTAAGGGGATAAGTGAGTGAGTTTGTAAAAACTTACTATCCCTTTATTATTGTATAAGGACCAATTTAATAAGTTAGTGGCCAAGTTCAATGTGAACTTGGCCAAAGGTTAGTACCTTTAAAATATACATTAAAAGGGGGTTGATGAGCGCGCGGCAGTGTGTGCAAGTGAAAGAGCACGCGAGAGTGTGCGGGGTGTGTGCAGGGAGAGGTGGCGAAGACCAGCAAGAAGGAGGGCGCTAGCAGATCGAAAGAGGGAGAGAGAGAGCACGTAAGTTTGTAAGGGGATGTGAGTTTGTAAAAACTCACTATCCCTTTATTATTGTATAAGGACCAATTTAATAAGTTAGTGGCCAAGTTCACAAAGGTTAGTACCTTTAAAATATACATTAAAAGGGGGCCATTTGGGCTTTTAACCCAACAACCTCCCACTTAAAGGCATAAATGGCGCCTTTTATCTACGTGACTCCCACCATCTCTGTGCATAGATGATGTTGTGCTTTGGGTAAGCACTTAGTGAGAGCATCGACTGGATTTTGTGATGTATGGACCTTAACCAATGTAATAAGGCGATCCTCAAGCACTTCTCGTATGAAGTGATACCGCACATCAATATGCTTTGTGCGTGCATGAAACATGGCGTTCTTTGCCAGACATATGGCACTCTGGCTATCACAACCAAGCATAGGTGCCTTGGCAGGCAAACCAAACTCACTGCATAGGCGTGCTAACCAAATAGCTTCTTTGGAAGCCTTAGTGGCTGAAATATATTCAGCTTCTGTCGTAGACAATGTAATAATCTTTTGCAATCTAGAACACCATAAAACAACACCTCCCGCAAGAGTAAATACATAGCCACTTGTGGATTTCCGTATATCCACATCACCAGCCATGTCAGAGTCATAAAATCCCTTAAACTCCATTGGTCCTTTACTATAGCACAGGCATTTGTTTTTAGTCCCTTTCAAGTAACTCATAATGGACTTTACTGCATCCCAATGCAACCTGCCTAGATTAGCCATAAACCGGCTCACAACTCCCACTGCATGAGCTATGTTAGGCCTAGTAGAAACCATAGCATACATAAGTGAACCACAAGCTGAAGCATAAGGCACACTTTGCATGTCATTGGCTTCTTCCTTTGACTTGGGATAATCATCCTTGGAGATTTTGACATATGGCTGTAATGGCACACCAAGAGGCTTTGCTTCAGCCATGTTAAATCTGTCCAGCACCTTTTCAATGTACTTTTCTTGCGACAAATACAATAGGTGCTTGTCTCTTTGCCGTGTAACACGCACTCCAAGTATATGTTCAGCTGCCCCAAGGTCTTTCATTGAAAACGCAGATTTCAGCTGCCCTTTAAGAGCATCAACAGTGCTTCTTTTCTTTGCAGCTATCAACATATCGTCTACATAGAGCACAAGAATGATAGGGCTGCCATCCTCATCACGTTTGGTATACAAACAATGGTCTGCATGGATTCTTTTGTAACCATGTTTAAGCATGAAGCGATCAACCTTCTTGTACCACTGTCTACATGATTGTTTCAACCCATACAAGCTTCTATTGAGCATACATACCAAATGTTCCTTGCCAGGGATAACAAAACCCACCCTCGGATTGCTTCATGTAAAGCTCTTCTTCCACATCACCATGCAAGAAAGTGGTATGTACATCCATTTGGTCCATTTCCAAATCAAGAGCAGCCACTATGGCAAACAGTACACGCAAAGTGGTCATCTTCACAACAGGAGAGAACACTTCCTGAAAGTCTATGCCCTTGGTTTGAACATATCCCTTTGCCACAAGCCTTGCCTTATACTTGGGTTTTGCATCAACAGTTTTGATTTTATACACCCATTTGTTAGGAATAGCCTTCCGTCCTTTGGGCAATTCAACCAAATCCCAAGTATGATTAGCATGCAAAGCTTTAATCTCTTCCTGTATAGCAAGCTCCCACTTGTCGCTGTGCTCACATGTCTTTGCCTCTTTATACGTAAGAGGCTCTCCCTCATCTGTCAACATAATGTAATGCAAAGAGGGTTCATATCGACTCACAGGCCGTCTTTGACGAGTAGATCGCCTCACCCAATGATCCACATTATCCGGCAATGGGTTTACATCAGGTGGCACTACAAAATCATCGACGATGGGCTGTTGTACATCATTTTCAGCACCATTTTCAGCATTGTTTCTTGGCTGCAAATGCCCTTCAAGAGCCTCAATTTTCTGTCCAACATCATCTGGCTCAAACACCACTGGATCATCTACATTTTCAGCCATTTGTGGTGCATCCTGAAGGTCAAAAATAGGCCTAACAGGTAGCTAGTCATGCTGAAATTTCACCCTTTTATGGTCATGCTTTGAGGCATAATTGTTTTGAAGCAGCCTTGCTTCATTAAAAACAACATCTCGGCTGCGTACAACCCTTTTGAGCTGAGGTAACCAAATCCTGTAACCCATTTCGCCTTCTTCACCATACCTTTAATAGACTTCGCATCTAATTTACTCCTCAACTCAGGTCTAACGTGCACAAAAGCTTCGCAACCAAAAATACGTAAGTGATCATATGAAGCAGGCTTGACAGACCAAACCTCTTCAGGGATGTCACCTTTCAAAGACATGTGAGGGGATCGATTGCATATATGCACTGCAGTTTTCAAAGCTTCTCCCCAAAATCCATGAGAGAGATTAGCTGTGGATAGCATGCATCTCACCCTCTCACAAAGTGTCCTATTGAATCTTTCAGCCACACCATTAGAAGAGGGGCTGTATGGCACAGTAAGCTCCCTCTTAATGCCCAAATTTTCACAAAACTTGTTAAATTCAGCACTTGTATACTCCCCCCCATTGTCTGTACGCAAGCATTTTAGCTTTCTACCTGTTTGGGTGGTCACAAATGCATGAAATCTCTTAAACGCAGCAAAGGCTTCATCCTTAGACTTAAGCGAAGAAACCCAAATTTTCCTAGAATGATCATCAACAAAGGAGACAAAATAACATGTACCACTATAGACTTAGTAGGCATGCTACATACATCAGAATGTACAAGATCAAGCACACAAGATTTACAAGAGACACCAGAGTAATAAGAACGCTTCACTTGCTTGCCATATTGACATTCATTACAAAAGTTAAGCTTTGTGCCTTTAGCATCAAGCTTGTTCAAACTACAAAGCTTAGAAAGGCCCTTTTGGCTCATATGGCCAAGCCTCTTGTGCCACAACTCCATGTGAGAGTTAATTTTAGCCAATGCAATAAACTTGCCCAACGCGGCCTTTCCATGCATGCAGTAAAGTGTCCCTTTCTTTGTGCCCTTTACAATCAACCTTGAGCCTTTGGTCATTTTCCATGATCCTCTCTCAAACAAGATGCTGTAACCATGCATATCCATCTGACCAATAGAAAGCAGACTCTTCTTGATTCCCGACACATATCTAACATCATGCAAGACAAGCTCATTCTTCCCATCTATGGAGAGATGCACAGTGCCAATACCCTCAATGGAACATGCATGATGGTTTCCAAGGTATACATGGCCACGCTTGCCTACATCAAAAGTAGAGGAACACTCCTTGATAGGAGTCACATGAAATGAAGCACCGGAATCAACAATCCAAGTCTCGGACAATGCATCATTGACAGTCAACAAAGCATCAATAAGATCACTCTTGGTGATCTGCATGTCCTGTGAATGAACATTTAGAGAGACATCACAGTCATAAGCATCATCATCTGACAAAGTGGCACACAAGATGTCCTCTACATCTGACAGCTCTCAATCACGACACTAAAAGCCACATTGGCCTTCTCTTTGTCCTTTGAGCTATCCTGTGCATCTGCCTTGACTTCTTTCTTCTCTTTCTTTTTGTCTCCGCCATTCTTTTTCCTTTCTAACTTAGCTTTATAATACCTGCAATCGGGTTTCTTGTGACCTTTCCTGCCACATTGATAGCAAGTCACATCACCCTTGCCTTTCCTCTTTCTGTACTCTTACTCTTACTCCTTTGTGCATAAGCATTCTTCTTTTCTGTCCTGCCTCTACCCATGTTAGCAGAGCTGCCTCCCTCTCCCCTTGCTTTCCTCCTGATTTCTTCATTCAGGATAGAACCCCTAACACCATCAAAGGTCAAATTGGGGTTATTGAACAACGAAACCACCAAAGTTTCCCATGACTCAGGTAAGGTCATAAGCAAGAAGATAGCTTTCAGCTTATAATCAAAAGGGGGCAAGCCAGAATCCTGTAACAGCGACAAAGTACCTGCGAACAATGACAAGTGCTCTGCCGCGCTCTTGGACTCATCTAGTTGCATGCCAACAAGTTTTCGCATCAAGTGCACCTGGTTGACAGGCGTTGTATTTTCATACATTCACTTTAACTTCTCCTACACATCAAAAGCAGTCGTGAAACCTTTCACATCAATGACGGTCTCATCCGTCATGGCCATTTTAATGTATGTAACGGCCTTCCTGTTCATGCTAACCCATGCTTCATCCGTCATATTCTGTGGCTTCACCTGTTCAAGTGCCCCTTCGCAATCCTTAAGAAATAGGATTCCCTGAATCCTGTCTTTCCAAAGATCAAAACCTGTTCCATCGAACCTCCTAATCTCGAAGAGGTTCTTCACATCCGAAGAAGATGAGGCCATAGTTGCACGAAATAAGAGAGATAATACGCTAAATTTTTGGGCAAAATACGCAAAAATCGGAGTATAGCCTCACAGAGATGTGCACTACAACTCCAAATGGTCACACGAGCAATTTGGGGCAAAATTGGTCGATTTAGGCACAAAATTCAATTTCTAAAATTTATGCGCAGGAAATTTCAGCGAGCGAATTTGTGCTCGAAAACAACAAATTTAGTTGTTTTTAGTCTCAAAAGACATACATAAGGCTAATACACAGCCTTCAGAAGCATGTAAGCGCAAAAGCTCCAATTTGTAGCATCAAAATTGCATGAAATTGAGCCACAAATGGTCATACATAGACAAAATTTGTCAAACGTGCGTAGATTGCATCAATTTGCACTTTCCCCAATGTAATCGCACCATAAAAACACTTGCAAAAACCTGCGCAAATCTGAAATTTTATTAAAACACCTGTTTTAGGGCTTGTTTTTCGACAATTTCAGTGTTTTCGAGTAGCCGGAACTTAGCAAAAGTATTCCCACACCTTAATACATCATTTGCAAAACCTGTATTTTGCTGTCATAACCTGTAATTTGCTGTTTTTGACCTAATTTCAACTTGTTTTGGGTCAATTTAGGTTGTCGGGAGCTCTCTAGTGTCCGGGGACGAGTCCTTTGGCGACGAAATTGCGAAATCTCGTATGAAAGTCGACCTTCTTGGCTGAAATTCAGCGTTTGCAGGTTTGGGGGAAAACCCTAATCAGGCTCTGATACCAATTGATGAGCGCGCGGCGATGTGTGCAAGTGAAAGAGCACGCGAGAGTGTGCGGGGTGTGTGCAGAGAGAGGTGGCGAAGACCAACAAGAAGAAGGGCGCTAGCAGATCGAAAGAGGGGGAGAGAGAGCACGTAAGTTTGTAAGGGGATAAGTGGTGAGTTTGTAAAAACTCACTATCCCTTTATTATTGTATAAGGACCAATTTAATAAGTTAGTGGCCAAGTTCAATGTGAACTTGGCCAAAGGTTAGTACCTTTAAAATATACATTACAAGGGGGCCATTTGGGCCTTTAACCCAACACGTTGCGCCTGACATGTCGCCCATGTCCTAAGGAGAGAGTATTTACGCCTCTCCATTGCTTGGCAGAGCACACTGAAGTATCGAACTGGCTACAAAGAATATCAATCCAAAGGGGTCCATTTTCGGAAGATTGTGAGCATAAGGAACCTTCCAAATGGTCCACGAGTGATGCTACAGATTGTTGTAAAAAATGCATTCCTTTGAAAGAAGTCCGACTGATGTACAATATCCAAACCATCTTTAGAGTGTCCAATCTATATCCCAATGATGTAAGCATGAGGGCCGGATCAGTAAGAGAGCCCTAAAAAAGAGTTTTTGACCTCAAAAGTTGCAAAAGCCATGCAATTTTCCTCCACGTCACAAATCCATCATGAACTCCCACTCTGATCACCAAACAACAAACCCCTCTCCACGTTGGCTGAGCATACGGACAAACCTAGAAACAATGCCTCAAAGACTCATGCTACAAAGTACATCTCTGGCAAGTCCAATCATTACCAATAATCGCAGCCCAAGTGCCAACAGGCAATCCTACATGTGCAATCATCCACATGAGATAGCATATCTGGCAGCTGATCCTTAGACTCCAAATGCATTACCAAAACGATCGCAGAAAGGCGTTGATCTCGCCATATCTCTGACTGACATGGACAGTGAGCTAGGCGTCTAGAGTTACATGGGACGGCGGGTTGGGGTTAGGGATGAGGATGGGGACGGGACGACAAAAGTCAGGAAACGGGGACTGAGGACGGAACGGCAAGAAATTAAATACATAAAAATACTTGTTTGCACAGTCTGTAAACGCTGCCCGCCCGTCCCATGGTGAGATGGGCAGGCGCGTTGTTGGTGTGTATCCAGCCTAAGTTGATCGTGGGTTTTTTCCAACATGCTCGACTATTTCCCAGCAGCGTACAAAAGAGGTGATTCGCTATCTGTTATTGGCATCTTCTGCCACGCATGGTCTTGGGAGTTGATCGCAGGAAGAATTCAGCAGTATTGGCCATCAGCATTTAACCTTGGGTTGATGGCCAGCAGTCTATCCAGCCAGCGTTGAGTTTGTCTTCAGTCAGTGTTGAAGTCTCTCTCTCAGCACTTCAGCCAGCGAATGGGAGTTACTACCATCAGCATCATCGCAGTACCCCAACAGTAGTACCCCGCATCAGCAGTAGCATCAGCATCCAGTTCAGCATCGGCCATCAGTCAGCATTAGTATTCAGCCAGCATAAGTATCCATTCAGCATCTGTAAGTGTATCGGTTCGTGCAATCTATAAATTATTACCGCTCCAGCCACAGAGTGGGGGCCCTTGGAGGGGGGCTTTGAAACCCTATCAAGTCTCTCTCTCTCTCTCTCTCTCTCTCTCTCTGCCCTTGCGCTCCCGCTTTGCACCCTCCCGCCACCTGCTCGCCCTCTCTCTCTCTCTCTCTCTCTCTCTCTCTCTCGCTGCCCTTGCGCTCCCACTCTACACCCGACCTGCTGGCTGCCGCAAACCTTTTAGCGCATTGAGGTAAGGGAGTAGCCCCCCAAGGGGGTTGAGGGGGGGATCCCCCCTTTGGCGGGTAGCTCTCTAACACCCCCCCCTTTTTCTACGCACACACCCGCACCATGACATGGAAGCAGAAGAAGACTTTTGTTGACATCCTGACACAACAAATCGCATCCCTCCACCAATCATAAAACCAACAGGCTGGGAATCTTACCTGCTATAAGAAATGAAGAAACTTCAGAATGAACTCAGTCTTGTCAAACAAGAGCTACAAAAGAAAGAGGAACACATAGCAGACCTTCAAACAAAAGTACAAGAATTGAAGTACAAGAAGTGACAATAAAGCAAACAGCAATGGAAGAACTCCCACCAAAGGTTGAAGAAGACCAATCTACAGCTAAGGTAGCTCCACAAAGCTTTTCTGATGAAGTTTTGTCTATTATTAAAGAAAAAGAGAGAGTACAAAGCATAGAAAGACATATTCGAATTGGAGGTCTTCTCGATGAGTGGGACAAGCAAAGGCATGAAGATGAACAAGATGAATCTGAATACACTGTAGAGACAAATACACTGACTAAACGATTGTCTCGGGTGGTCCCCTTCATCGATTTGGGAGAGCCAATGCATGTGGAAGTCAAAGGGAAATAGGCAAAGGTTTTCTACTATGATATGAAAGAAAAGATAGCAGTCATGAAGCAGACAAGGTCATTAAAAGGTACATCCGTTTGGATATCAGATGAGCTGACACCTACCCAACGAAAGAACAGATCAGCAAAACTAGAAAAAGTAAGAGAAGCAAGGAAAAAAGGGAAAGTGGGCAGTCTATAGAGGAGGAAGAGCCATCATTAGAGACTTTGTCAACAAATCACCTCAAGCACAGGAAACTAAAGAAACCTGATTGCACATCTTTCTTTTCTTTATATGTAGAAAGCATGGGTAATACATGTTGTAATGGTAAGCTCATGACCATGGAGCTCTGAGCTACTGAGGTAGTTTTATTTTATTTTCATTTTGCTATGATGGAAGACACTGTAACCAAGGATGTATTTTGATTTGTCCTATAGGTCAGCTGTGGCCTCGACAGGACATTAATATTTCTTTCTCTCTCTCTCTCTCTCTCTCTCTCTCTCTCTCTCTCTCTCTCTCACACACACACACACACACACACACACACACACACACACACACACAGAGAATATGCTTGCACGTATTTGATTGCACTATCTCTCTTCTCTCTCTCATTCTTCCAGTAATATAGTAAAAGGAACCTTGAGTCTGTACAGAGTACAAGTCCTGAGTTAAAGAACCCTAAAGTCTTTCGTTGCACATTACATTGGTATCAAAGCTCTGCAAGTGCTTTGGTTTCGCAACTCAAGGCAGAAGAATAGTATCCCCATAGTTAGCCTTCCACTCATTGAGAGCAGTACTGCACTTGTGGCAGGACCAATCGAGGTAAGGCAGGGAAAAGCAACCTGGGTGTGAGTACAAGGCCGCCTAGGGGTGCACCTGCAGGAAGTAATTGGAAGTGGGCAAGAAAAGTTTTCCTAACCTATTGTGATTTCAGGATATCTAGAACCTTGCCAGGATGACAAAAGATCGTCGTCAGAATCATGAAGATGTAGATCTGGAGTACCAAGATCTACTTGCCTCTTATGCGGACATGGCAGGAGTATCACCTTGATCTTTTTTCCCGATCCCTGCACTAGGCATTCCTTTCTTGGCATCTAGCTGCATCCACTTTCCTCTTCATGGAAACTTTGAAGAGGCCTCCAGAACCAAACCTCGTTCCATCAACATCGGTAATGTTTTCACCACAACCATTGTTCGGGGGACAGCTCTTGCTACAGCAGGCAGAGTCAGCACTATCTGGTATATAGCCTAGGCTGATATTCGGCAATCGTAGTAAGGCTGGCCAGTGACCCTTACAAGGTGTTTTCATCACCAACAATACCCGCACAAGTCGCAGCACTCGTAGAATCCATAGCACCCGCAGTCAGCGGTTTTGGAGGAGGTTTGTGCATCCACAGCATCTCAGAAGCATTCAACATTCAGCAGAAGAAGCAGTTTGGAACAGTGCTTTACTTTAAAAAGGGGGGGATGTCATGTGTGCATCTAGCTCTATGAGCACATGGACAAGTTGCATCTTACTTCTAAAGTTTAGTACAACCTAGGAACTGACTTGGAACCTTTGTGAGCCCAGTTATGGGATGTGCATGTCCAGGCAGTTTAGTTAGTGGGCATTCCCTCTGGTTACACGAGGCAGTATCATGCGTTATTACACAGTTGTGGGCGCCCAAGTGTGCTATAATATAGGACTTCATGTCGGGCACGAGACCCCCCGGTCTCATGCCCGACACATCTTGCATCAGTGCAATTAGGGCCTCCCGTATGGCCTAAAATGTGCACATTTTTCCAATCATTTTTAGGGCCTTAAGTGGCCAAATTGAAAGGTCATTTTTAAGTGGCTTTTATTAGTCTTGCACACATTAAGTTGATCGTGGGTTTTCTCCAACATGCTCGACTATTTCCCAGCAGCGTATGTCACCAACGTGTGATTACTATCTATCCTTTTTGTTGATTTCTTTCTTATTATTTATTTACTTTCACTTTTTGGAAACACCCCTCGGGAAATCTAACTGCCTTGCATTGCATAGCTAGTGTGGAACTGTTCAGAGGGAGTCCAGGCCTGAGGACAAGAGAGCACTAAGGTTGGACAAGGACTATGGTTAGCCAAAGGGGGGTCATTGACTAGCCAAAGTGGAATCCTTTTCTACAGGAGCTACATTTCAGTTTTTGATGTGGCTGCAGTGTACAAAGAGGGTCGGATGACCTAGAAAGATACAATGGCAGCATCTCCTAAAATTTAGGGAACTCCTATTTTGGGACCTGAAAAATGTATTCGCGTCATTACCTCGGGAATGACAAGGGGAACATTTTATTACTCTGCCGCGAAGTCAACTAGGCAACCGGTCAGGATATTTTTAAGCGGCGAACCCAAAACGGGAAAATTCTTGTAAATGCGCCAAGTGGCACATTTCTGTGCACTTGTCTCCTCAAGGAAGAAGTGGCGCTGAATTTGAAGAGAGAAGGGCTCATTTGCAGCTTCTGTCACAGGTTAAGAGCTATGGAGTGCTTCCTTTCCTCTTATGTACAGTGCGGTGCCAGGAGTGATGCCTTGTACGCTATGCACTGCTCTCTCTCTCTCTCCTCTATGGCAGTATGTTATGCCCCTCTAGTGGGCTTTTCAATTGACCAATGTATAGTTATGTGGGTTCATGCGCAATTGTCGAGGCAAGAGCCTCTTGCACAAGTACTCGATTAGCTAGCGGCTAATCCCCCACAGGTACAGGTGAATTCGGAGAGGTTTCACGCCAAAAATCTCGTCCGATTCAAAGGGCAAGTAGCCCTACAGGTGCGGGAGCTCGAGGACTTGCTACGGATGCGATCGGCACGCAAAACGGACCCCGAAACAGTAAATTATAGCCTGATGTGTATTTTTACAGGTTTAGGGTTTTGGCCCTAAACGGACCCTAATACCCCAGGAGGTTCGGGGACGCAAGGGGACCGCTGTACAGGTGATCTAGCGCATTTTCGGGGCTAAAAATAGAGAATTCAGCGTGCTGCAGATTCTCGCCAGGTTTTGCAAAGTGCCCGTATGCGTCGGGAAAGTCATTCAATGCGTGGGAATACTGACTGTGAAGGGTCCTAGTACAATTATGCTGCCGAAATCGGGCCGGAACAGTTGAAATTCAGCCAAGCTTGTGCGGGGCAGCTTGTAGGGAACCACAACATTTATTCCCTCTTTGAAACAATAAAGAAATACCGAAAGGGGCGCCTAAGTTAGGGGACAATCTGGTGTCGGTCTTCTCATATAGGTGCAATCTAGCAGCCTGTATCCCTCTCCCCTTTGTTGTGTCTTGAAAGTACAGGTAAACTGGGCGACAAATTAAATGGGTGAAAGCAAATAAGGTTTAAGTCTAAGGTCTACCGCCCTTTTTGAAAGTACATGCCGGTTTCAACGTTCCATCGCCGGGATTAAATCACTTTTTCCCATAGAAGTGAGCCTTGGTCAGTTTGGGCTTGAAGACAAAGGGGATCATAGACCAGACACAGGAAATTGCAATTATGGCTGACAGACCAGATGATGTGACTGAAGAGGTTTCCTCCTCACAGGGTCAACAGACACATGAAGTGGGTGAGTCCTCAAGACCACTACAGACGAATGATGATATATTCAGGACCCAGTTGGCTACTGCTGTGGCTATGTTCACACAAGTAATGCAGAACCCGAGGTTTTTAGCCTTTCTGCAACCTCGTCTTCCGTCTCAGCAAATTGGGTCACTGGATCATGTTGGGTCACTGGATCATATTCAAATGCCTGTTAAGGCTCAAGCACAGGTGATTCATACTGCAGAGTCAATGGAAACACTTGTACACTTGACGGAACATGCAGTCTCCACAACTTGTGCCTAAGGTGCAAGAACAGGTGGCTCAAATGCCAGTCTTTCAAGCTGTACCAGTTCAGCACGCCACCTTTCAGCAACCTATAGCTGGTTCTAATGGGTAGGGAAGCAACCTATAGGCTATGCAACAAGTCTTCCCACCACCTTCAGTACACCCTGGCTATTTTGGAGGTGGATCGGTATTCCAGAGCATGGCTGGTCATGCACCTGGAAATCAGTTTTATACGCCAGGAATAGTGTTCGGGGGTGCTCAAACGATGATGCCTAACCCCATGTATGGTGTCACGGGCATGCTACCAGGGTTTCAAAGCACTCAGGGCCAATTTGGGATGCCACCGGCAAATTTTGGTATGGCTGGAATTACAAATCAGCAGCCAAATATGGCATTTCCAGGTCAACTTAATTGCGGTCAGGGAACACAAATGAACCCTAACAGTGTTCCCATGTTTCAGTCACTTCCATATGACAACTTAACGCCGCTGGAGAAGCCAACCCCGTACAAAGAGGGTGGCAAAGGTGTGACATTCACGACCTTTACAGGGTTTGATGATAGGAAGAAGGCTCTCTCATTCCTCCAACAGTTTGACAAGGCCTATGCAGGAGGAAACTTTACAGAGGCTTCAAAGGTCCGCAAGGCAGCCACCTTCTTGACAGGGGATGCGGGACAATGGTGGACAACTTTATTGCTTCAAGGGCAAGCTCCGTCCACATGGATTTACTTCAAGCAGATTTTTGCATCAGCATGGTTATCTGACATTAGGAAATTTTGGAGGTCATTTGGAGGGCCATATGAAGAGAGAGAAAAATAGAGCGCGTCCAATGAGCATGAAGGCTACGTTACGTAGAAAAGTACCTGGAAAAACTCAAAAAATAGGAAAATAGCATAAAACTTTCACGAAACTAGGATTGTAGCATAGTTATTTCCTTACTTTTACCGAGCTTTTAGGTGCTTGCGTGTGGTCCCACTTCTGATATTCTCTCATGGTCATTAACGTACTGGAGGGTGACCATTAAGCCCGCACAAGATATTGGAATTTTGAAACACTTTCCCTCCATTAGAATGCTTTCAAAGTGAATCTCCCTCCACTAAAGCTTTTCTCTGAGAGTTATGGCATCCACGTCTTCTCGCCCAAGAGCCTCAAGGTGTTTACTGTCTCTCACACCAACAAACAACAACGGCACTTTGCCTAGAAGGCCAAGTAGTAGCATATCCTCAATTACAATACCAGCTTCAATAAGTGCAGACAACCAATGGGTTGGACAAAGGATAAACAAAGGTTCATGGGTCCTCATGCAACCAAGAAGACCCAAGAGGTTTAGTGGTATCAACGTTTACCGCTCAGCATGGAAAGCCAGGGTGTTGGATTTCAAAGTTGAGATCGGCAAAAGATCTGTAAAGGAAGTTCTTGTTCAGCATGTGTTTACCCATCCAGAGGTGATAGCAAACGGTGGAAATGTATCAAATATACATCAACCACGTTGCAATTGTAAGTACTCTTGACATGTGAACTTACTGATACTCTCATTATAACTTTTCTTATATATTTTGCAATGTTTCTCCCGCTTGTTATGAGTAATGTCTCTACTCTTCACAACTCAATTACATTAGATTTGTCATTTGTACTTATTGATACTCTTAGTTTAACTCTTCTTTTATATATTGCAGATGTTTATCCCTCTTCTTATGAGCAATGGGAGCCTGTGGAGTGCATAATAGGCCTCTTCCATGTTGTACATGCCCATATTGGTTCTCTACAGTATTCAGAGAGGAGCACCAAAAGATTGGCTGATGAGGGAATCTTTTTTTATGACCACTTTTACCAACTCAGCTCAGGCAATAAGAATGGCATGTTGGTGAAACTACCTCTACCGACTGATTGGAACACTGTGGACTGGCCAGTTCCCGAGGAAACAATGGTGGAGGCAATGCGAAGTAAGCTCTACAAGGATATACAAAGGTCTCTGCGTAGCTCTGTTCCTACCAAACTGGTTCGAATTGCAAACTTTTGTCCTGTTGCACTCTTCATAGAGCTGTTTCATAGCTACAACATCAGAGTTACAAAAACTATGTTCATGTGCAAGTCATTTCAGCAGTCATCCTGTGACAAACTTCTTGACAAAGGATGGTATGCAAAGGAAGAGATTGGTTTACGGTGCGAGGTCGCGCTTGATACTCTAGTTGTCAAGTACATGATTGCAAGCCAATCACTATTACTCTCATTTTGGTATATGCGATCACAAATGCTAAACGGTAAGTACATTCCTATGGACCAAGTTTCTGCAGGTTTGGAAGATAATCCTACTGTGGATGTGGAAGTGATTGATAAAGAGAATGGCCTACTATTGGTGGTTACAATAAGGGAGCTATGCAGTCTTCAGCATTTGCGAAATGACATCATTGAAGAGTCAATGGACAAGGAACTATCAGATTTTTCCTTTTTCTTAGCTGGCCGTAAGGTGATGCGGCGAAGAGAAAAAGATATTTTGTGCAAAGAGTTGGATGGTCGGGTTGAAGTAGTGTCAATGTAACAGATATTCTTGTAAACCCAAGTGTATACAAATGACTTTCAAGACATGAAGTTTATTGATCTCATTTTTCAATTGTGCCCTGTGAAAAAGTGTGCTTGAAATACATTTGTTTACCACGTCAAATCTCTCTCTCTCTCTCTCTCTCTCTCTCTCTCTCTCTCTCTCTCTCTCTCTCTCTCGCTCTCTGTGTGTCTATATATTAGAAAAACACATATAGAAGAATCATCTTAATTCATTAGAAAGTACAAACTCGTCCGTGAACAATGGACTGAGATACAATTTCTGTAAGTATGGAATCAGAATATCTTCAAGGTAAAAATCGAAGGAATGCCCCTCGAAAGAAGGTGGTGAGATGGTTGTTCCCGGCGGATTTAGTTCTCCCTTTTCGGGAGTATCGTCAATTAGTAGTGTATTAGTTACATCAAAGGGTACACCGATTTGGCTAAACGGTTTGTACAAAAGAGGTAATCCTGGTTTTTTAGGGTGGTAGTGGCCCTCAACAGTAACGCATTTTCTTTGATCATACAAAAAGGCAAAATCTGACGTGTGAGCTTGGCATACACTGCAAACTATTGCAACTAGTGGCGATAAGTTTTGCCTTTGCATTGAAGACCATATGCCAACTTTGAAGCGCGGAAGAAGAAACTCAATAAACTCCTTGGTTCCTGGACGAACCACGACTCGACAAGTTCCCATCCGAAACGTTTGCAAATCATCAAAGGGTCCTCTGTCACCGAGAGGCACCCGCATTAGCAGCAATCCATTGACGTCCAAGATAATCAACCTCTGTAAAAGTTGACAAGTACATATAAGTAGTTAGAAGCTGAACATATTTTGCCATACTTGAATAGACATTACCGGAACAACCGTATCTACAGGTAGCAAGGGTCCATACTGGGTCTCTGTAGTGTTCATGTCATTGTTGCTCTCCTCCGCTTTATCTTCATAGTCATCATTCAAAGCTTCATCAGGGGTCTCCCCCATGGCCCTTTCTGCCTGATTCAAGGTTGATCGGCTTGCCTCATACATCCTTTCCTGATCCATATCATTTTGCTCGTCCCGAGGCCTGCTTTCCTCATCCATATCCTTTTGCTCATCTATAGGCCTGCTTTCCTCATCTTCGGTTTCAGCCATAGGCTCTTTTGGCTGTTCCACAGGCTGACTTGCCTCTTTTATTGTCTCCTCCGGTTGAACCTTAGCTGCTTCCATATGCTCATTTGTCCTTTCCTCATCCTCGACTCTTTGATCTTCTGCTGATATGACACCCTCGGCCCGATGCGATTCCACTGTATCGGATTTAGGGGTTTGTCGTGGTGGCACGTCATGTTTTGTAAGATCAATAGTGCGCTCATCCAAGCCGCTATCTTCAAGCTCTCTAGGGCTAGACATAGTAAGCAGGTGTTGTATTAAACTTACCCGGTATCTTTGCAAATAATCATATGTGTAGTTTTTTAAAGCACTCTGCAAAATTGAAAGACCACATGATGAGAATTCTTTTATAGACTAAACCAAAACTAACTGAATGCATTGCAAAATGGGTACCTTAGTCATGAAAGGTTTTAATGCAAAGTAGCTTTGCAGGACATATTCTGCATGGAGAAGACATCTCCAGCCGCAAGAATTCCCATCGGTTTGATTTGGGACAGGTACTTCTTTGATTGTGGCCTTGTATAGTTCATACCTTCCACATAGCTTGCCATAGGCAAGCAACAACCTCTTTATACAACTGCATTAGGCAATGTCAAGATGTTAGCATGAGGCTTCAAATTTACATGGATATCTATAATAAACACTTTCTGACACAAAACACTTACAGCCTAATTTCAGGGTGGGTTCCTTTTATTGAATTGAACACCCACACTGCTGGTTGGTCAACATCAAGGCATATGAGACTCCAGTGATGGTTGTTCTCATATGGGAAGATGATCACAGTAACTTCCAGCATAGCACAGTGGCGGAACCAGCTCTCAAATGTCCCAGATGGACTATTCTTTTGTCTAATAATTACAGACATTTGTGGATCAAGGAGAAACACCTCTGTGTGAGTGTGCAGTGGGAGTTGACTTTTGATCAGGCTGCAGAGACTCTACCTGAGTTAGCAAACCTATTATCTGAGTTTTCAAAGCTAGCAAGATAGTAACACTTACTTAAGACAAGCATAGATAATTGTGTCTGAAATCTGAGCATCTGGATTCTGCAATAAATCAATGTCCACCTTTTCCAAAGCTAGGCTTCTGGTTCCATCTACAAATGGTATCTCTGCAAGCAAACCATTCTTCATTGAAAGCAGAGTTTCTTGATTCATTGCCTCTATAGACAGGGTCA